>NW_028227265.1:42377692-42405192 GCF_978045245.1 Mus caroli | reverse complement strand
CCGTGTTGTTTATCTGCCACCTCCAATGCCTACCAAGTGCTTGGCACACAGTGGATCACAATAAAGACTTGCTGGATAAGTAATTGGAGTGAATGAATGAGTGAATAATAAGCAAACAATAAATGTTTAAAAATAGAAATTCCTCAGACAAGGAAGAACTGGGGGCCAGCTTCTCTCCCCTGTCTATAGGGTTCTACTATGGATACACAGTTGACTTGGAGAAGCACTAGGCTACTGCTTGGGTCCAAATACTGATCACTTTGTATTCTGCTTGATCTTGATAAATTGCTTAGCATGCATGAGCCTCCATTGTGGCATGTATAAAACAGGATAATAAAACCCCATGGTACTATATGAGTACATGAAGAAACACTGTACAGTGTCTGACACGCATTGGCCTCTCAAATGTTAATGACTACTACTTGTGTTATCAGAAAGGAATGGTCATGTGTACGGGTCTGTTTCCTTAGTCACTGAGCTGAGATTAGTCAGCTCTGTTTATCCTCCCAACATCTCTGGCTGTCTCTGGCCCCTTAGCAGAGCTCTCTGCCCAGCTTGTTTACAGAATTAGAGTCACAGTCCACACGGTAAGAGTCCTATTAACACTTTCGTTTTGTTTGCCAGAGTCACAGCCTATCTGCAGCTTTTACATCCCCCAAGCTTGTTTGCCTTCACTTGTCTCCCAGAACCATCTACTTGGCAGAGCCCATAACTTTCCCAGGCACCTAATGTTGTCTGTCTTCTTTTCTGTTTCTTCTTCTTCTTCCCAGGTTGTCCTCTTGATTTGGCAGGAAGAGCGAATGCTTTTCATCTGATGCAGTAGTTCAGATAGCCTGCAGGGCTACGGTGAAGCTTCTGAGCCCATGTCTAGGGTCAGTGAGAAACAGCATCATTAATTGATTAGCCATGTCTGCCACTGACCCACGAGGGAAGGCATAGCTGCAAGTATAGTCATTTCTACCCTTATTTGGGCAAAGGAACCACTATGACTCATCTTTACAGCTTTGCTGTAAATCTTAGAGCAAACTCAAACGTAGGCTAAACTACAAAGTTAAATCATCCAATACAGTCTACCACAATTTGGACAGGTGCTAAAAAATGATTTCTTCTCACTCTGTCTCCTAGCCAGAGGGAACATCTATATCCCTCTGTCTTTGGGGAGATGGGAGGCCTTGGCAAAGAATATTCGTCCCTCTTTCTAGAAAGCACAGGCTGCAATAGAAGAATACTTCCAGTTTAATCTTAAGTCTCCTAAGAAAGCCCAGGGATATATTTGGCCAGTAGCAAAGCCAGGCAATGCAGAAGTGAATGGTAGGTTGACAGCTACCAGCTACGATCATTCAGGGTGCCATACTTGCTCACTTGTTCATGAGCGAGGCAGGTTCACTTTCCCTAGTCTCCCTCATCTCCTCACCTGCCTGAGATAGCCAGGTTGGGGCTCAATTGTAAACAAAGGCCTTAGAAGTGCCCAGGCCTGGCCATCCGAGTCACATTTAGGAGTCTCTTGGCCCAGGCTGGAGGCCAAATGAGACTCTAGGATTAGTACCTTCTGCATTTTCTCACAGGTTCCTAGACTCTATCCCAGGCCATGTGCCCATCCCTGACTCTCAAGGCTGTCCTAATTAGAAACCACTCCCCTGCAAAGGAGCACAGGCCTAGCAACATCACTGAGGCCACCACCCCTGCTTCTCCTTCAAGCTATTCCCTGAGCTCTGCCACCACTGATGGCAGCCTCACCTGTGACTGCAGGTGCAATGTTCTGTCATCTTCCAGACCTTGGGCAGGCGTCTTAAGCCCTCTTGGTTTACCCTTCTCCAAGATGGCACCAGACTAAGAATACATTCACTACTTGTACATTGCTATGACAAAGAACACCTGATAGCACTACTTAAAGGAGGGATAACTTGTCTTCCCTCCTAATTTCAAAGACTGTGGTAGCATGGCCCTTTGCCCTTGGCAAGCATCATGATGATGGTGGAGGATCCTTGCCATCTCCTAACAGACAGGGTGCAGAAAGAGAGAAAGAACAGATGGAGCCCAGATAAAATATAACCCCTAGCAGAGCCCTATGACCTCCTTTCTCTGTGTCCCACCTAACAGTTCCTCAGCCTCTCCAAATTGCACCACCAGCTGGGGACCAAGCCTTTGGCACACAAGCCTTCTCTGCAGAAATCTCTGGGTTAAAAAAATCTCACATATCTCAAGGTTTTAGAATAGAGCCTGATGTGTGGTAATTGATGAAACTGCCATTGTGACTAGGAGTTCCCTTCTGTCTTGCTTTGAAGTCAATGACCAGGGCTTCAGTGAACACCAGAGGGGACTGACATCGAGAAGGATGAGCCCCTTGCCCAAGGCTCCTTCTGGTGGAGGTTGAGCTGGGCCAACATCTTGTCTTTTCCAAGCCATTGTCCAGACTGTATAAAGCTACTGTGACTTTTGGTAGGAAACTCCATATGACACTGGTGACTGGCACTGTTTTGCCTCTTGACCTCCACCTCCTACAAAGGATCTTATAAATGGTATTGAACCTTGACAGTTTCCAATTTGTACTAGAATATATAGTTGTATATATAATGAGCATATGCATAATATTATTATATAATATGTAATATTTAGCACACCATATTATTAATATATATTATATTATTAATAATAATTAATTATATATCTATATAATATAAATACATAATTATATATTATAACTATATAATACATATATAGTATATAGTGTACAGTATATAAATTATATAATATGTTATATGTTTTATATATATGTATATATCATGTATATATGTGAATATTATACATTTGTTTTTTTCAATCACATGTATACCTTGATGTCACTGCAGACGAATGACCTGCAGTCACGGGGAAGAACAGGGAAGAACAGGGAAGACATTATATTCTCACGGGGAAGAACAGGGAAGACATATTCTCATGCTTACGGCACAGTGCTCTCGTTTTCACGGCTCTGAGACTGTTGCCTTCCCGTGAGGTATTACCTTGATTTGGGTTGGGGAATCACCCCTCTGCTGCTAGGCAAGTGGATGCAGCCCTTGGTCCCTCCTTTCTGTGCTTCCAAGGACAGAAGCTTCCACAGGGGCGAGGCTCTTCTTTGTCCTCTTTGCTCAAGGATGGAGTAGCGTGGAGTGTCCGATCTAGTACAGGCTTCTTGGAGCAGGAGCTGAATTACATCCGCTCAGCCTGCTATCCCACCTGACCATAAATTCTTGCTCCTTTGTGTCCTGGGGGCTGGCATTATACACTAACGACTCGTGACACCATACCTGGCTAGTTTCTGAGGCTTGGATATTTGGATATTTGTTACTTAATAATGAAGCTACCTGCTCCAATCCTAGTTTATAGTCATCATTGGATTCATTCCCATTGCCTAACCACTACCCCTACCCCCCAATTGTCCTGGACTCAAGCAGAGAAAAGAGGGACTATTATTAATGAGCCCCTGACAATGAAATGCTCCCCAAGTCTTGGATCACATGATTACACTGAGCAGAACAATCTCTCCAGGTCTGGTGAACTGTGTGTTTCAGGCCTAGTCACGAAGAATAACTCCATCTTCAGGGTAATAGTGATTGATTCAGAACTGGGTACATGATCTAGATTGACTCAATAAAATGTTATTGTCAGTTATATATTGGGTTATTTCAAGAAAATAAATTATGGTTGCCATCTGGATGACCCAGAGGAAAATATAAATAAGACTTTAGGGAACTTCTTTCCACCGTAGTAGAAAGAGCCTGCCCAAATGTGGTGGTACAGAAGAAAGCAGAGGTGACAGGAATGGGGGAAAGAGACCAGATGACAAAGACCACGAATCTCTGCATTGCTTGAGCCAATTGATGCTGGCCTTGATCACTTGCAGCCAGGTGGCCTTGGTTTACATAGTGTTTCTCTTCCCAGTGATTCTTCAGAAAATCAAGCCAATTGCACTTTGCAAAGTTGATACTACGTTCTCCAACCTTCAACCTCCACCTTGACTTGGATACCGTTGCTATAGGCATCAGCTCCCACTGATGTTTCTATAGCCCTGGATGTCCACATGGAGACAAGTTTCCTTTGGGGCTAAGTTTAGCTTTCCAACTCTAACTGCTTCGTGACTCATGGTTTGGAGTTGAGCAATAGGAGGGCATGCATAGCAGCTCACACCTCTGTTACACTATGCCTGACTCTGGTGTTGGTTACCCCTCTGCCATTCCCTCCAAACACATCACAGACATGCCCATACTCCTGGGCTTTCTGCAGTAAACCTGTCGTGGTGACCATTACCCGTTTCAAAATGCCTTTGTTGTTGTTACTCTTCATTATTTTACAAAGTCATGATAGGCAAATAGATATCTGGGGTCATGGTGGAGAGGACCATTCACATTTGTTGAGTTAAGATTAACAGAGAGTCCTGACCAGGATGCTGGTCAGAAAGGTGCTTCATGTAGCATTCTCTCTGTGAACAACTATTGAGTATGAACTCTTTCCCCTTTTGTAAAAGACACCAATAAAACCGGAGTAAACCCCACAATATCAGCTTCATCTTAACTAATTATGTTGACAACATCTGCCTTTCCAAAGAAGTCTAGCCCTTTTGACAGGAAAGTGGAATTCAGAGGGGCGAGGTAAAGGGTGGCCCTCATAGACCCCGACTCAAAGCTGGGGCTCTGGGTCACTGAGCCATCAAGTGACCAAGGAGAGAAGGTTCTGGTGTCCAATGGGTCCTCTTTACCACAGGTTACCACAGGAATAAGCTCTCCATTCTCTGAGCCTTCCCACCACCATCTGCCCACCTTCTTTGGTTTCTGTAAGGCAAACACTCTATATGTTCACCATGCTTACTCTAACAGGCTGGATTCTATTGCTCAGAAACTCAAGTGGGTAGAAGGAAAATCAGGGCAGACTTGGTCGAGGACTAACTGGGGCCAAGAAGGTAATAAGCTAGGTGGGTTTTCCTTCTTTCCTGTGTTGAGAATGGCTCAGTAAGTAGACACATGCTCCACCATTGAGCTCCATCCTTAGCCCCAGGCTCCTCGCACTGATGGCCAGAGGGCCACCACCGTCTATCAGGGAGACAGGCAGTACTCTACACCAGCTTAGCTGTAGACACCGTGTTAGTTAGATCTGCTCTGACAGCAAGACAGTGGAATGTTTTAAGAAATGAGCATTTATTGCCTCCCAGTCCTGGAAGAAATGTGCTGGAAGTGTAGTTCCCATTAAGAGCGGGGGATTCATGCCTGCCTCTCCCTAGCTTCTCAGGTATGTTGGTATGCCACCCCAGCCCCTGCAGGCTCTTGTCTTCATGCAGCCTTCTCTCTGTGAACAAATCTCAGTACAAACTCTTTCCCCTTTTTGTAAAAGACACCAATAAAAGCAGATCAAATTGGAGTAAACCCCATCATAGCAGCCTCACCTTAACTAATTATGTTTACAACATCTGTCTTTCCAAAGAAGTCCACATTCTGGCATGCTAGGAGTTAGGACTTCAATGTATGAAGTTTGACAGAGGAATAATTCAATTTTCATAACACCTAGACACTTCACTTCTACGGACTAAGCCTTGTGATCTCCTTGCACATCCATCCAAGGAGATCTTTATAAAATGATGTGGCTATAGCATAATTGGGATACTATCAAGTTGAGTGTTGTGGTGTACATCTGTAATCTGAGGCAATCTAAAAACAAAAGCAAGAGGATCTTGAGTTTAAAGCCAGTGTGGACTACTAGACCTTGTCTCCAAATAACAAGCAATTAGAATGCTATACCGGAAAAGGAAGAGGTATCTTTATATACACCACCATTGGATAATTTCTATGGCATAGTCTAAAACATTGAAGCATACATCAACGGGCAGCCTGGTCCTCACAGAGCAGAACTCCGGCTTAAGCAGATGCACACAGGTGATCTGAACACACAAAGCAAAAAGAGGAAGCAGCTGTGCATGAAGCCTAGCTCTTCTTTCCTAGCATCTTCTGATCATCTTTTACGACAGTGCCCTCCCACGTGATGATGCTAATTAGAATAGGATTACCTCTTCTCTACCCATGGTCAGGTTAAAGCCACAGCAATATAGTTCAAACCAGAATGTCTCTGGGATGTCTAAATGGCTCTGAGAGAGCATCTAAAAGAGTAGAGAGAATGGACAGCTTTTCTACTCATGGGATGTCAGGAACTTACCTCCTCAGGTGTCTGGGGCCATGATATTCAGGATCTGAGACTTTGGAGGCAGGGGCATGAGGGCTGGCCAATCCTCACTCTCCTGTGCTACATATTCCCTGCAGTCCTGCTGGTAACAATATCCTACAGGCCCCCTCTGAAACCAGAGCCCAGCCAGAGGCCTACATAAATCATAGCATGCAGGTCATCATGGACCAGTAACAGGGCTACAGTTTCCCTAAAGCACTCTCAGGGTAAATGCCCAGAACTCTGCACTCAATCAGATGTCCTAGAAACTAGCCAGGAAAAAAAAAGGCCAGCCAAGTTAGATCCCAAGACCTGGGACAGGACACTGCAAGTGAGATAAAGAAGGTGGACAGTGGTGGGGGACAGGCAGACACCCATCCCCCTCCTCAGAGAGACTTCTGTCATTTTGTATTGAATTTTTAAAACTAGGGTATGTCTTCATCTGACTTTGTTGTTCTTTTGTTTACTTTTCAGAGGTTTTCTCGACATAGCACCAGCCGGCCTCAAACTTTAATGTTTTCTTCATCCCGAGACCTGGTATGCTGTGAGCCCCATGTCGGTTGCTTTCTCATTTTAAAATCTATTGACATATGTCTGCACTCACATATGGTCTTTGTACTTACAGGGAAGATGTGCATCCATTTCTCAGTGTGTGTCTGTAGTGAAAAGTGAAGGAGGGAGAGCACGTCTGTGTCAGAATAGTTCCTGCATGGGGAAGTTGGATAGAAATTCTGATTCCATGAGATGTAATATTACAAGTATTCCTTACAAATGACCAGCTCTCAGGCTGGGCGGAGGTAGTGTGCACGTTTTTAAATCCTAGCACTCAGGGGGAAGAGGCAGGCGAATCTCTGAGTTTGAGGACAGCCTGGTCTATAGCAGTAGTTCCAAGATAACCAGGGCTACACAGAGAAACCCTGTGTCAAAAAACAAAACATGACAAAACAAAACTCCAATGATCAGCTCTCAGAAAGTCCGAGTCCAACAAAACTCAAGCCTTAAGTGTTGTAAAAACAGCTTTCTAATAGATGCTTTAGAGCTTGGAAGGACCTTTCAATTCTCGATGCTTGTCACGGATGATAACCATTCAAACACCAGTGGATGTGCTGGGTAGTTTTCATCAACTGGAAATAAGTTAGAGCCATCTGAGGAGTGGGAATCTCAATTGAGAAAATGCCCACATCAGACTGGCTGGTAGGCAAACCTGTAGGGCATTTCTTCATTGTGATCCACGTGAGCAGTGCCACCTTGAGACAGATGGCCCTGGGTTGTACGAGAAATCAGGCTAAGCAAGCCACCGGGAGCAAGTCAGTAAGCAGCATTCTTTCATGGTCTCGTCGCCCATTCCTCTTCCACGTTCCTACCTGTAGATGATGTGCTGACTTTTCTGATGATGGATTGCAACTTGTAAACCCAACAAATCCTTTCCTTCCAGAGTTGCTCCTGGTCAGGATGTTTATCCCAGCAATAGAAACCCACGCAGGACAAGAACAACAGACAGGGTTTTGGTTAGTAGAATGTTACAAGAGACTAGACCTCGATTAAAAAGAGGTGGCATTTCTACCTGTTTTTTCCAGCTATCTGAAGGCTGTGCACCTTGTAATTAATTGCTCAGCTTAGCTAATGCCTCCTAAATTAATGTAATTACCAGCGTCTCTGAATAACCACCTTCGTTGCACACGCCGTTATCCAAATACACTGTCGGCAGAGCTGTAGCTGAAGTGGGGCCGTCTCAGAACAGAGTTGAGACTGATTTTAATTAACTTGTTTCTCATATTACAACGGTGAGAAAATACCAGTTCTCAGCCTCCCCAGATTAAAATAATAGGAAGAGCATATGGATGGCAGACTCAGGAAAAGAACAGCTAGGAGGTATTTGTTCCAGAGCTTGGCTGGCCCTGCTCAGGTTTTATTGCTGCAGCTGGGCTGGCTCTCCCACAGCCAGCCTGAGAGCTTGCTGGGCTGCTCATCATGTCTCCTGTCTAGAAGCTGCTGGCTTAATTTGCTCTGGGCTGAAGTGTGGCAGCGAAGACAAACATTGCTTCTTGCTTGTCCCCTCCCATCCTGAAATATTTCATTAAATGTGGAGTTTTGGAACAAAACAATGCTGAAAGCAAGCATTTTGTTACTTTGAATCTGTTCTGTGCTATCTCTGCGGGTCCCCAGACCCCTACCCCCAATTTGATTTTAAAGGCTCCTGCTTTGAGAAGAGTGGTCCAGTCTGGTGGTGCACCTCCTGGGTAGACAGTTCAGAAGGGGACCAGGTGGCTTCCTCAGACTGGCTCAGGAGTGTCGCATGGCACAGTATTTCCTAAGGCCTGTTCCAATGAACATCAATCTGCAAGATGGTCATTGGAAGAAAGAAATCCAACTAAGTTTGGCAAACACTGGCCGCATCTCCTGCCCCAGAAATCTTCCAGTGAGCCTTAAAACATGCCGAAGGCTGAGAACTCCTATTCCAAGGAAGCATGGCTGACCTGAGGTACCTTTTTGCAGGGTAAAAACCTGGAGTTGGGGACCAAGTAGGAACCACAGATTTTCCCCTCTTTGCCACATTTATTCTCAGCCTCTTTACCTGCTCAGTCTTCCCTTAGGCACAGGGAGGATCTGCTCTTAGAGCCTGTGACTCAGTGACCCAGAGGATAGGAAGGGTGAAGAGGGAACGAGAGGATGCTCTGAGCAAGAGGAGGGGTAAGAGGCTTTCCAGGGGTGACGACTTGGACAGGCTTGTGTCAAGAATAAACACTATGGGATCCAACGTGTGAACAGTGGCTGTGGAGTGCTGGGCCCCCAGTGGGACATCCATGTTACACTTTCCAAAGCCCAGAGACCATCTCAGAACAGGAGATGGAAGGAACTGATAGAGCCAGAAGTTGGTGAGCAGTCATATGAAACAGTGTCTTCTGGATAAGGCCACTGCATTCACAGACTGGCTGAGGCTGTGACCGGTGGCAGGGTCACCATGCATGGGGAAGGGGCTCATGAGGCTCCGCCCCTCACTGGGAAACTATGGGTAGTTAACAGGTGCTAGAGGAGGAGTGTCACTTTTTTTAGTTGGGTAGTCACTGAGAAGTTGCCAGGTAATAACCTCGGTCCCATGCTAATGCAAACAACCATGATTAAATTTAGAAGGTCAAAAGATAAAAATATAAGACAACAGAGTAGGAGGGGGTTGTTGGGAAAATGAAAGGTTTCAGTGAGAGAGGAAGAGGAACTGTGGAGGGCAGTGGGGTGAAAACAATCAAATTCAGTATATATGTTGTGAAAGATATACATATATATACATATATATATATATATATATATATAATGAAATTACCAAAGAAAATTATTTTTTTATTAAAAATGAAAGTAAAACATACAAGGATTATCCTCCCTAACCAGGGTCTGTGATTCTGCTGGAACATTCTCTCCCTCTCTCTCTCTCTCTCTCTCTCTCTCTCTCTCTCTCTCTCTCTCTCATGCACATAGGTGTGATGCTGACAGCTTCTAGAAAGTTCTCTCACTTGGAGCAGCCTGTTTTGCTGACAGCACTTCCTCTGCATGCTCACCTCACCCCAGCAGGCAAGAGTCCTGTTACCTCCGGGTCAGTACCGACTACACTGAGTACTCTGGCCCTCTTCCTCCAGATTATGTCTTTTCTGTGACCTGAGGTTACTGTTCTGGGGATGCAATTGTCACTGTAGCAGAAGAGTCCAACTCCAGAGGTTACCAGCCTGGGTAAGTGGACTTTGTAACAAAAGTGGAGGGTCACCAATCTTTCCTGAGATTCTGGTCACAGCTCTTTCCCGGGCTCCTAGTCTGAAGGGATTTGTACAAGTAAGCAAGTGGACAGGATCTGCCCAGAAGCAGAATATTTGCCATCCATCCCAATCACCACAGAAAAAACAAACAAGCAAACACGAGCATTTCATGCATACAAGATTAAGGGCAATGGGAAGTGCAAATGTTGAAAATTCAGTCTATGTGTTTAGTAAGATTCAATCAGGCATAATAGTGTAGGAATATGATCCCAGCACTGGGAAGCTGAGACAGGAGAATCTTAAGTTTGAGCCAGCCTGGCCCACATAAGCCAGACTCTACTGAGAATACAGGTGGATGGAGGGGAGAGCGGGGCTGGCTGAAACAGCATGGCAGGCCTGCTGTTTCCCAAAGCCGATCTTTGCCTTGCTCAGATCAGTCCTTCTGGTAAGAGGGTCAGGGTCATAGGATAGTCACCACCTTAACAAATGTCATCATGTTGGGAAATGATTTTCATCTTAAAAACCACCTTACTATGGCCAAGAATTATCTTACTAGGGCTAAGCATAGAAGCATCTTTATAGGCAACACTGAGCCCAACCCCATAATACACTGCTTTCCTTCTCACCCCCCAGTTTTCACACAGTCAGTATCGTTTCCCCATTATAGCAAGAGTATACAGTTTGGAGGGACAGAGGCCCCAGCCCAGACCCCGTTTCTGGGCCCACGGGATGCAGATTTCTCTGAGGATCAATGTGACAGATTTGGCCCCTAGGACACCTCGGAAGCTTGGCCCCCATTGCTGTCCAAAGCACTTTTGTTAAACAGTTGCTAGTTGCTTGTCCCAGGTTCTTAGTGTCCCCAAGAGATTTTCCCAAGATCTCATTGTCCCCAGAACTCATTGTGGGGCCAATAAGTTGCTCCATCCCACAGCCCACATTGCCTCTGGAGCATTTTCTAGTGAGTTCCAGAAACCACAGAGAAGTCTGGTGTCCATGCCCTGATTGTCCACATCGCTGTACAGTTGCTGGTCCATCTAGTCCTCTCTTGAGAATTAGATCTGAGCTATAGAGACTGAGAAGTCAGGAAAGGAAAAAGTGCTGAGGCAGGGGGCTGCTGAGAGAAGTTGAGAGTCCTGCAGATGTAAGATAAAGGGAAGATCAGAGGCAATATGGCAGCTGTGGTAGGGAAAGCAGAAGTGAACAGGTGAGCCCTGTAACCACAGGCTTTCCCACCCAGGCCCAAGTTCCCAAAATAACAACTCTGAAACTTACTATTTATGAATAAAGGCCTAGGACATAAGCCTGACACTATCCCAGAATCCTCTCTCCCTGTTGGAACTCCCACTTCCCATTTCTTGCCTAAGATAATAGGCCAGCAGCTTTTTAATTGACAGGTGACACTTCCATGCAGTACCCAAGAGATTCTCTCTACAGAGTCAACCTGCTGGGGAGATGCTGAGACTGGCACTGGAGAAAAAAGAGGAACACATACTAGTTGTCCCTGCCAGCCTCTGTCTGACTTGGGTCCTGCAGTGGGGAGGTCAGCTTTATGTCCTCTGCCCTTACTCTAACACTAATCCCATGTGACCTGGCAGACAAAGGTCTGGTGATACCTCTGGCTCTGGAAGCCCAGACTCCATGGGCGCATACTTTCACCATTCTCCATCCCTAACAACTTTAGCTCGTTAGGTAGACCATCCACCTGAATCATTCTCCAGCGCCTTCCCTGCCCAAGCATCCTCAGAAAGGACCTGGCCTGACGCTTAGCATCCCCCCGCCCCCACTTCCTGTCACTTGCTCATCTCTGCTTCCCATTTTCTCTTTTTTGTCTTGGTCTTTCTCAGACTCTCAAATGAGACTTCAGAACTGCCCAAAGTGGGGGAAAAGGAAGCAAGGCTGTCTGACAGTGCTATGGGAGGATTCTACTTGAGAAAGAGAGAGAGAGAGCCAGAGAAAGAATTTCCAGGGGAGATCTGTCAAGCAGTGTCAGATCCCTACATGTCAACTTTTATAGGAAGTACAGCAAACTTATAATTGTATTCCTGCTCTGGTAGAATTTCAGTCCTACAGCACTGCCACTGTGTCTTAGCCCCACTCCCAGAGGGGAAGGGTCCTGGCAGGTGTGAGACTACAGACAAGCACCCAGAAGGGAGCTCCCAATGACGCAACATGGGTGAATAGCACTCTGGGACATACCTATTGGTGTCCAGGGTCTTCTGGTCTCAAAGAGCAGGCAGATTCAATACCCAGTGACCATACGATAAGCCACAGTTTCTGGGGAGATATCCAGGAAACCTCCTGCAACTTAATTGGCTGACCTCGAATCATGTATGACTTAGAAATATCAGGGTGACAATGACAGAAATTACATACATTGTCAAAGATGTTGTGATAAGGTTGTGGGACTGCTCACCGGAACTGCTTCTCCTCAAGCTTGGAGGGGGCAAAACCTGGTGGCCCTGCTGAGTGAAGAAACAAGGGTGTGCAAGCGTTCATTAGATAGAGTGGCTGTTGTTTACCCTCGGGGCCCCTGCTCTCATAAGACAGGAGATGCCGGTGGCCATTGGCCTGAATCATCATGAGCATCATTCCCACCTGGACCACAGGAGGTGAGGAAGGAGGTGGTCCAGTAAGGCAGACAGAAGCCTGCTCCACAGAGAGGAGAGACACAGGGAAGAAAAGACATGGATAGAAGGGAGGGACTCAGGTGAAGAAAGACAGATGGAAAATGAGAGTGGCAAGTGGAGGATTACAACCCGGAAGAAAAGGCAGAAGGAAGGACTCTGGTAAGGGGGCACTGTGACAGAGCACACATTGAGGAGGAGGCCTGTGAAAGAGAAGGCATAGGACACAACAGGCACATTGGCACTAGACCGCATGGAACGGAAGACACAGGAAAGCATACAAACATCAAAGAGAAGTTACACTGTAGGGAGGACCCAGGAAGAAGGAAGTAGAGAAGGAATGACCCGTGGAAGGGAGAACGTGGAGGCAGCAATACGGACATTTCGTATCTGTACTATAGCTTTACTGTTGCTGAGATGAAATCCCGTGAGCAAAAGCCACTCAAGGAGAGTCTATAATCTCAGGCAATACATGGCGTTTCAGCAGGAAGTTGAGAGATCGCCTTTTCCCTTCATACAGGAAGCAGCGAGAGAGCAGGAAGTAGGTCAAGGCTATAAGCCCTCAGAGCCTGCCCCCAGGGATGTACTTCCCTCAGTAAGGCTGTGCTTCATGGGGTTCCTTAACCTCTGGAGTAGCACCTGCCTGGGACCAGGCGCAAGTACAGGAGGAGCTCATGGGGATGCTTGGGTCCTGATACTTGGTGCTGCATTTCTCCCCCGAAGCCATCCGACCAGTGCTCCTACTATGCTGCCATGGGATAGCCTTCATTCATTCATTCATTCATTCATTCATTTTTTCACTTGTTCAGCAGAATGCAGCATGCCCTGTGGTGGTACACATCTGGAATCTCAGTGTTTGGGAGACAGAGTCAGGAAAACATGTGAGCTTGGGACCAGCCTGGGTTACCTAGTGAGGACCAATCATGGTCAAAACAAAGAAAACAAACAGCAACCATAAAGACAAATGCAGGAGGACACGTCCACAACCTGCTCAGGGTAACACAGTGGGTGAGAGCTTAGCTTTGTGTCCTCTGTTGTCCCTTCCAGTCCCTGGCTTGAAACCTCCCCATCTTACCCTACCTTAGCCTGTCTAAAAATGGTACTGGGTCTGCATTCTGTGGGAAGGGTAGGAAATGATGGGGAAAGCATGGCTTTCTGCACAGTAAGGGCTACATAATACATTGTAACATAAAGGTAGATGTGAGTCTATGTCTTCTAAAGGGGACCAGTCATCTGGGTGTGGGAATAAGAGAGAAAAGACCTGGTGTCTGAGGCCCGGAGGAAGACAGCTCAGGGTGATATTAGGGCCCAGTAACATGGGCCACCACACATCTAAGTGGAGATGGAGACATCTGGTCAGGAGTGAAGAATGGGTCAGGAGGACAAGTGAAAGGTGACCCAGCTCTAGCTGAGCCACACCTTCCAGGAACTGAGTGACCTGCAGTCTTCTGCAGTCTGGCTTCTGGTCACATCCAGTTTGAAGACTCCCAGCCTTTGAGTCTGATAAATTCCTTGAACTCCAGATTGTGTTGGGTTTACATTTCCTCTTTATGCCAAAGCCAAAGGAAGCAAGCCAACCGTCTGCCACGGAAGTTGGAGGAGATTTATTGCTGTTAACCAGGGTGGCTCTCACTGCAGGAGAAGCATCAAGCTTGCCTGTGAGACGTGGTGGGCTCGCTGTGTGTCCTAGCAGCCAGCTGGGCCCATCAGTCATATCCAAGTCCGAGCCTTTGTGGCAGTCACTGAAGTGCACAGGCTTTGGACCTTTGGTGTGGAGTCCCAAAGGAGAGCAGGGACTTGTTCTCAGGGGTGGGGGTAGTCTGTGCTGTTAGATCTACAGACCCAGGCCCAAGTTGCACATTGCAATCCGTTAGAATCAGCTAGATCATGCAGTACTGGAAGACTGTCATTCAAAATGACTCTGACCAGCCCCAAGGTACAGATGGAGATAACTGGCCTCATACTCACAGCAGAAAACACTAATCTATAATTTTAAGATCTAGCAGAAGGATATAGGATTGCTCATAGAAGGGGCTTGAGCATAAGCTTCAGGAAACAATCCCAGGCCAGTCCTGATAGGCAAGAAAACAAGGGGTATCCCTGCCCCATATATTTCCCAGTAATACAAGGTTAAAAAGTAGGATGCCAGCTGGACCATAGGATGGCAAGGATACAGGACATGCTCTTGACATTAGTACTGGCTGGTGCTAACACACAGGGCAAATGAATTAAGAGTTATAGAGATCCAGAGGGGTCTTTGCTGTGTCTTCAACCCAGTCAGTCTCTACCTTCCTTGGCTGTGAACTAGGACTGTTTCCTAAGGCACAGGGCCAGTGACCATGGCTAGGCAGTTCATGCATCCAGAGGGGAGGATGCCAAGCTTTAGAATGATGGTTGGATCCCAGGCATCTGTGAACATCTGGAAATAATACTGTTCTTCCAGGCTACAGTCTCAAAGTTGTGACAGGAAGTCATCAGGGAACCCTGGCTTCCCAAGCCTCACGGTTGTGCAGGCATGATGGCTTCAGTTCGTCTTCTCTCCCCAGGTGGACAGGCTATATCTGATGTCACAAATTCTCACCCAGCCAGTCCTCCCAGCCCTGAACATGAAGCCAGAGTTCTCTGAGTTACAGACCATGTTTTCTACACCCCCCCCCCCCGTGCATTCCTCAGTGCTTAGCAGAGGTGCAGGAGTACTCAGCAAACCCCCTTGAGATGGGCTGGCAAGGCTCAGCATGGACAAACTGTGATCAGAGGCACCACACACTAAACAAGAGACATAGCAGCATCTAAGAGAGACTAACAGCTGTCACATGTTTCACAAATAACCTACAGGGCTGGGGTGAACTGGAGGGCACCTGCTCCTCTTCTCCAATCACGCCTAGCTGCAGCTCTTGGTTATCATATAAAGAATGTGGACCCAGGGGCATCAGATCTTCTGGTTTTTTTCAAAAAGCCTGGGGTCTCCTTATGCTGTAAGTAGGTAGCTAGTGCAGATATCACAAGACTAGACTAAGCAGAGTTCTCAGAATACGTGTTTGGAGTGAGAACCTCTCCTGGCAAATCCTAGGCTATTCTTCTTATGGGTGGGGAGAGAGACCCAGGTGTGAGTGCATCTTGCCCAAAGATACAGCTAGAGACAGCAGGTGTTTGTATGGGAGGGGGATGTCTCATTGCCTTCTGACCACCCTTTCTTCTCTCCAGTGGATCCTGGAGCTTCATTACAAAGTCATCAGAATGCTGCAAGAAGGGTCAAGACACCTGGTCCAGTGACACAGAGAGACTGGCGCCATGTTCTCAGCATCCACACTTTTCATCTCATTCATCTCTCCACATCCAGAGCCTTGGCACCGATCCACAGAACAGGAAACAACAGCCGAAGAGTTGCAGATACAAGGTCCTTCCCAGGCTAATCCCAGCCACCTTGGCCTTGATAGCTCAACCCCAGACAGCCCAGCAAGCCTGTTAGCTTCCTGTAGAGAGGCAGGAAGAGCAGGGAGGCAAGATGAGGGCATCCCAGGCCTCCCTCCTCCCCTCGGTGGAGCTGTTGCCCAAGGCCTGGGGATGATTTGTTTGCCCACAAATCCAAATAAGATGACAAGCAAATCATCAGGCTGGCTGAGAACGACTCGTTAATTAGGAAATAAAATCAGGGCCCCGGACACGCAGAGCTGCTTGTGAGTTTGTGGGAGTTAGTTTTGCTTTATTGAGTGGGCGGCTCTTGCCATCTCGGTAACACAGCTGACAAACAAAGAAAGAGCAGGAGCTCATTTGGCTTCAGCCCAAA
This sequence comes from Mus caroli, assembly GCF_978045245.1. Lineage (NCBI taxonomy): Eukaryota > Metazoa > Chordata > Mammalia > Rodentia > Muridae > Mus > Mus caroli. Next base: position 42,388,852 of record NW_028227265.1, on the reverse strand, counting down.
CCAAGGACCGAGAGTATCAGTTCTGGAGAGAGGGCAGAGCAGCTCTTGTCTGCAAACCAGGACTCATTTTCTTTGCTAGAGCCAACTTTTTAGCCCAGGCTACCACTGGGTGCTGCAGCTATGTGTTCCCTCCCCAGCGCCCCCTCCTCTGTCTAAGGACCAGCTGCGAACTCCTGTTTTAGATAGACTATGCAGGGAAGCAGAGACAACTGGGATCCTCTCAAAATAACAATTTACAGTTAGGCATACAGGTGATGCTTGAACCTGAAGTGTCCACCACAGGCTACTGTTTGAACATCGTCCCCGGGCTTTGGGGGCTTTAAGAAGGTATGAGATGTGGCTGGTGGACAGGTGTCACTAGGTAGGCCTTTGGTCTCTTTAGCCCTCTGCTCTCTAACTTATCATGCTATGAACAGGCTCTACTGCACACTCCCACCTCCATGAACTTGGATGTTTTGCAGTGCCCTAAAACCCTTTGAGACCTTGAGCCAAAATAAATGCTGAACTGTTTTAGTCAGCTTGTTGGTCACAGTCACACAGTTATGAACTAAGACAGAGTGAATTTAACAAAAAACAAAACCAAATAAAACAACAATAACAACGAACAGCAAAACAAAAAGCCCAAAGCAGCAAATAAGAAGAGCTTCCAAAGGTGAGAAACTAGCACAGTGTTGTAATCAGTGTTAGTGCAGCTTTAAAGTATTTCCTGGTTGTCCCATGCTTGGTCAGGCTTCATGCATGTGGTGGCCTCTTTCCAGGACACCAGTTTCCTTTGGAGAAGATGGAAAGAGCTCCTTGGTGAGGCTCAGGGAAAATTCTGATTGAAGACGAAGGGGTATGTGCAGATTATAAAATGGCAAAGTCCAGAACTTTTAAAGTCCACACTGCTTTGGCTGCAAGAAGCAGAGTCCTGCTTCCAGAGAAAAAGAAAGACAGGCTGAGACACCAGAGTGCATAGTGTGGCCAGGGGTTTGCCAGCAAGAGCTATGATGTCACAAGGAATCAAACAATGGCCCTCTCCTTCTCACCCTCCCTTCCTCCCTCCCTCTCTCCTTTCACACACCCCCTCCTTCTCTCCCTCTCCCTGACTCTTTACCACCTTTCTCCCCACCCCCAACCTTGAGCTGCCTGCAGAGCAGATCCTCAGATTGTAGGTGGGGAAAAGTCTCCGCCTTCCATCTACCCACACCGGAGCCTAATGACTGAGCTCCGGGCCACCCAGCTTGTCTGTCCCAGTGTGGCTGCATCTATCTGCTTTGCTGGGGACATGGTAAAGATCTAAGCGAAGCACAGAAGAAGAGGCCAAGCTGCTGGAGACTCGCCTGAGACTCGAGGCTAATAAAGTTGATTAGCCTGTCAAGTCTCTCCTGTTTCATTACTGACAGCTTGTGCCCTCATTTTGATTTATCGTCACCACACCCACCTGAGTCAGGAGTGAAGATTAGCCCAAATTAAAGCTCTGGTGACTGGAGAGAGCTGAGGCCTGACAGCCAGGAGGAGAGGATTAGAGGCAGGCTGTGGGTGGAGCAGCAAGCTGCTGACAGGGGAGGGTGAGAGATGACAGGACTGAGAGCCTAGGAAGCTGGAGATGCGACCCTGAGGTCAGACTTTCCTCTTTTCATCAGGGAAGGAGGGAGGATGTCTGGTTGTTTGTGTGTTTGTTTGTTTTTGGGTTTTCTTTTGGTTTTGGTATTTTTTTTTTTTTCTGGTCAGGTAAGAGAGTCCATCAATAAAGCTTGTGGGTATTGTGTGTGGCTTTGAGAGCCTCAGGGGCGTAATAAATCTTAACCAAGGGCCACCTCTCAGATCCTTGGCAGTGTGAGATAATTTGTCTCTGATAGAAAGTAACCTCTGCCCTCACTGTCCTCCCCTGAGACGCTGGCTGGGGCTAGCTAAGGGCTAGCAAGGAGTGAAGCCCTTGAGGGGCACTTTGCAATCCTGTTGCAGATTCCAAGGCACCTTTAAAAGCTGCGGGCTGCTTATAGTCCCCATATTTACCACCTAGTGGCAAAGTTTGGCAATTTGACCCCATGCCTTCTGGTTTCTCCTGAGAGTGCAAAGACCTACCTAAACACCTCAGGGAGCATGCATAGTGAGGAGGGCCATGTCGCCAGAGGACCTCAAGTCCACTTTGAGAAAAAGCATGGAGGAGGTATGAATTATGACTGTTTAAGACATTTCCTCAAGTAAGCACCAGGAACAGCTGACTATCCTTACTAAACTAGGAGTGTGTATGCCTACTGGGATGACCATTTAGCTGGAAACTGAATTTAGAGGTTCCTAGCACATGCCAAAGAACCAGGACCCACCAGCCTGACCTGCATGGCAAGTTGCCTTGATACTGGGTCACATTACCTTGTGACTCAACGTTGACCCAGGTATTGTAGGGTGCTGCAGACCCGTGGGAATGCTGAGCAGGCGAGCCGTAGCCAGGTAGAAGACAGGTTCTTTGACCACAGCCGTTGGAAGCAGCTCCTGAGAACTTAGGACTCTCCAGCCAAACTCTTAGATCTTCTACTAAACGTCTTTCTGATGTTTCTTCCAGGGTATCCTGCAAGGGTCTTAAACATTCAACATCCAGCAAAGGGCTCAAGTCTTTTCCTACCTTCCTTACCTCAAGGTTGAACAAGGCATCCAGCCAGTCAACCTCCCAAGTGGAAACCCAGGAGTCATCTTTGAGTCTCTCTCCCTTTCCTGACACAGCATCTGGTCCCGTTAGCTCTCTCTCTTCTGAAGGTACCCTAGATCCATGTACTCTACAAAGCTCTCTGTCCCCCCACCTGCTTTCAGTTGTTAGCCATCTCGCCTGGCTGACAACATGGCTTTCTGAGCATCTTCTCAACCAAATCACCTACCCGGACAGTCCGTTGTGTGTGCAGTGGCCTGGACAATCTTCAAGACACAAATCAGCACCCGCTTCTACCAGCATCTCATTTCAAAACTATGAATTTCTGCAGCACACTCACCACGAGTAATGCTTCACTCTTTTCATATCACACTCGCTACCCTCGGGTCCTACAAACTCTCTTCTCTATTCTTCTAACCAAATTTGCTTCAAAATCTCTATATAACTGAGCCCCCCCTTACTTTTTGCTTAAATACAATGTCAATCTCTAGTAGCCCTTTAGAAACTTCTCCTGTAGCTCTTTTATTGTGTGATATATTATGTTTATATATTTTCTGCTGCCTCTTACCAGAATAGAAGCTGAGTCCTGCAGGATCCAGGACAGTGCTGAGCACAACTGATATATTTAGCCAGTGGACATAGCCTGTTGCTCCTTTCAGAACACTGATATGAAAACTTCCTGGACACATTTCTCTTTTTAAAAGAAGCTGGGGCTTTTGCCTTAAGATGAGCTTGAAAACCTAGGCAGCTGCAGAATCCCGAGACTGGCAAGGGCCACACACGCCATGGCTTCTGCCAGAGCAAGGCCCCATCTATTTGCCACCCACCTTCTATAATGAGATTTTGTGTTGAATTCCCAAACCATACTGTAATTTGGGAGCTGGTTTGCCTGGCTGCAAAGCCAGCCCAGATTTGAAAAACTCAGATTACAAAACCAGCCAGGAAGTTGAGTTTTCATCAGAGAAGATGAAACTCATTGTATTGATTGGGGCAGGGGTAGGAGGGGCAGGAAGGGAGAGTGGAAAACAGCCAGGAGCTCCCATTTCTATAAGATTATAATCAACTCAGGTTTAGCTTCTGCTTCATTACACTGGGGAAAAACAGAACGAGCCGACGTGCCCTGCCCCCACCATCTAGCACACCTGCAGGTAATAGTGCTAGCGTTGCACATCTTTATATTTTTTTTTTAGAACTCTTTTCCTTATTAAACTTGCACTGGGTGAATCTCCATTGGCCTATTGATTCGAGTATTAGGCTGTGTATCAAACATATGAAAATACAAATTGTTGTTTCAGAGAGAAATGACTGTCTTATATTTTTTCTGTCTCCAGGGCTCTGAATATTCCCTGGGGTTCTCAGGCTGAATAGAATCAGTACCAGAGCCTCTTCTGGTCAGATGTGAAGTGGGGAGTTTCTCTAGGTAGATTTGAAGCCAAGAAACCAGTAACAGGATAAAATTTTTCCATTTACTTAAAAAAACAAGAATGACAACAACAACATACCTATACTTAAAAAGAAACCAACCATTTCTACAGAGAGAAACCCACACAAAAGTGAACCTGGATATGCTGATTCAGCATTTTGACCTTGGCACAGGCCTCTTGAGTGGAATCCCTCTTTGGGTTAACTAACCATGGCTGGTTGGTATCAAATCAGCAAGCATGTCACTTATGATCATCAGTCATAGAGGCTACAGCTCAAGGTTAGGTAGGATGAGAGTGAGCTCAGACAAGTTATTTATGAGTGTGCCAAATCCTTGCTCAACACCAGGCAGTATCAGCCATCGAGGTTAGGGTTGTTATGTGCTATGGGTGCCCAGAATGGTAGTGACAACTCCTGGACTTGGAAGTTCTGGACAGAAAGAGGAAGTGGTAGGTTGCCCACTTAAGTAAGCTGAGATCTCCTGGGCTCTAGATCAAGTTGTAGATGTAGTCACGAGGCCAAGGTCATGTGCTTAATGCACCCCAGATCTTGGCTTCCTCAGAACTTGAGCAGATTTCTTGTTCTATGAATCTGAGTGGTTAGAACACCAGGCTGAGTCTGCCTATTCATGCCTGTTGACTTCAGAGTTCTACCACCTCGCCATCAAGCTCCCCTCACCCTTGACTTCCTCAAGAAAGCTTACAAGCAACCCTAGATAAGCTCTCTGCCCAGATTGCCATTGAAATTTGAGTTCTGGCCTCCTCCGTGTCTCTTCTGGCATCTTCGCTGTAGCATTGGTGAGCAATAGTAATACTGATTGATGATGGTAACAGTACAGGGGTCATTTACCAACCCTGCACTCTCTGTGAGGAGTTTTAGGAGTGTTACCCAATTTGGTCCTAATTCTGCCATAGGTAAGCATTCTTGTTATTCTTACTTTGTGAGAAGGAAAGTGAAATACAAAGGCCATAGAAGTTAGGCTGTCTGCTTAAGAGACACAGCTGCTGCCCCTCTGGCTCCTGAATGTTCAAAGGTTGGTCAAGTGGAGGTTTTGAACACAGTCGTTCTGGTCCCATAAATGTGCTTTAACTTCACTGTGTGACATCTGTTCTCCATGCTCATCAGCCTGGCTTCCTGGAGGAATGACCTTGGTCATGCCCTCCTTTCCCATGCTGCCTAAGATTTCTGTTACTGTCTTTCATTTGTGGAAGGGTCTTGCTATTCAGTCCAGGATGTCCTTGACCTTGTGACTTCCTTACTTCAGCCTCCTAGATATAGGGGTTATAGGTATACATACTGCACCTGGGTACTTACGAGGACTTTGGCAAGCTGGGTCTGAACTTTCCAGAGTGGTAGCTCATACCCTGAGATAGAGATGGAGCTGTTTACATCAAACCTTCTCTCTGCCCGGCTCATCTTTCCCTGCATTGAGACTAATAGCTCATGTAAACAATATTAATCTTTTGGAAGAGGCAGCTGCCTCAGCAGAGGGACTGCAAAGATCTCAGCTCAGGATCTGTGTATATAGGAGAGCAGGCTGCTGCATCGTGGCCCAGCATGGCCCTTCTGCAGACTTATTCCATTTATCATCCATGGGACTGAGGTTTGTCTGTTAGAAACGTGTTGTTTTTAGTACAGGGTCTTGGGGCAGGAACTTGATGCTTTTTCTGGGGCTAATCAGTCAGGGTTACAAGTTCAGGATGACAGCGTAAGGTCACAGGCCTGCTTCCTAAAGGGCTAAGCCATGGATATGGACAAGTGACAGAAAATCAACCTGACCTGGCTTAGATGCAAAGATGCCCTGGATCCTGAAACTGGAGACCAAAGAGAGACCTTCAGAGATTCCATTGGAGTTGCTTTCTCTCTATCTCAGTCCTTTTCCCTACTGTCTCATCTCTTGGTCTCTGCAATTAGCCTCAAACTCTCCTGCCACTCACTGATGGAGTCTCTCCTTGTAGGTGTGTAAGAGCCAGTATTGACTTATCTAGCTCTAGGCTCAGCATCGTATAACTCAGCAACTTGGGAAGGAAGAACATTTTTCTAGCCAGATTGAAGGAAAAGGAAATCCATGCATGGCACTGATTGGCTGATCTCCTCTTGTGCAGCCAATCTTGAAGCCATGGCAGTTATATGTGGGAGGGAGGATAATGCTTAGTGGGGCCTGTGCCTCTGCCTGTTGTTTAGCCCACCAGGGAGGGCAGTGTGGTTGGTAGCTGTTGCTGAACAGGTGAGGCGGGATTGGGGAATTCTTCAGTTGAAGTACACTGTTATTGTAGGTTAGAATGCAGTTGGGACAGACAAAATCAATTGATGTCCTTTGCAGGCCCAAAGGGGATTCCCAGAGAGACCACAGAGCAATGGATCTTCACATGTAAGACCTCAGCTCTGGCTCCTTTGTCTGGTTTTTAGGACCTTTAGTTCAGGAATACTGTGGCAGTTATCAATCGTTCCTTTGACTTTCCCTATCTTCCTTGCCCTCCAAAGATGTAAAGAACCATTCAAACTTCCACCAGGTGCTCAGCATGTGAGGAAAGTATTGGGCTTAGGTTGTTGTTATTTTTAATCAAAATGATTATTGGGGTGACTATAGGTTCACAGACATTGCAAGGAATAACTGAGAGAGACGGTGTGTCCCTTGTGCCTGACCTCCTCCAGTGGCAAGACATTTGGCAAAACTATTAAGTAATATACTGTAACTCAGTCAGGGTACTGTGGTCATACAAAAATTAAATTAAAACTATGGAGTTCAGATTTTTATTTAATTTTTAATTTTTTTACATCATTCACCATATTTCCATCTGAGAAGCCATGACACAAAGATGAAGTGACTTATCACAACAATGACCAAACTGTAAAAACTGCCAGAAAACTTCACTCAAAATTGGAAACAAACTGAAGGTGAATGTGAATATTTTAGGATGTGACCAAAAGGTTGCACTAAGTGTTATAGTTTTGATGTGGAATGTCCCCTATGGGCCTGTAGATTTGAACACGTAGTCTCCTGTAGGGGGCAGTGCTGATGCTTAGGCCCTGTTCCCCAATTGGTCCTTGATCAGTCAGTAAAGAAAGCCATGGGCCAAATTGTTGGGTGGGAGATACACGTGGGACTTCTGGTCCCAGGAGGAAAAGGAGACACAAGGAAGGAGAGGAGGAGTTTTGCCATGCTTTGGAACCAGAAGAATGCAGCAGCCATGTGAGGTCTCAGGAGGAGCTGGGGCCTGTAGCCACTGCTACAGGTGGGTGGCCATAGATGTCTGTCAGGGACTAGGTGGGATTAGCTGCTGAAGTTTAGGGCAGCTGGGAGGAGCAGAGATACAATTATTATTAAGGGCACAGTTTTCCAGGCAGAAGATAGTAGTACCCAGCAATTGTGTCCTAAGGTGAGTTGAAATGGAACAAATTGTGTGTGTGTCCAAGGATTCAAAGAAAGCTGGGTAGGGGCTGGTAGCACAGTTACTTCCCAAAGTTAAAGGTGGGTTGAGCATAAAACTACACACTACAGTCTCCAACTGGCAACACTGTTTTGAGAGACACAGAACCTTTAGAATTGTGCCTACTTAGTAGAGGTTGGTTGCTATGAATGGGCCTTGAAGCTTGTACCATCTTCTGGTTCTAGCCCTATCTCTTTATGCTTTCTGGTCTGCCCGGATGTAGACAGCTATGCTGGAAGCTCCTATTGAAGCAGATCAAGCTGTTTCTGTCCCCATGCCTTCCCCATCCTGATGAATTAAACGTCTAGAACCATGAGCTGAGTGAGGTTAACTCTCACAGTTGCTTTGTCCAGGCAACTTGTCAAGACAATGAGAAAATAACCAATACAGAAAACTGATATGGAGAAGTGGGCTCACGGTTGTGAGAAACTTAACCACATGATTCATGAGCCTGGAACTGATTTATGTTGAAGAATGCTTAGGAGGCCATGGAGAGTTCAGAAATCCAGTGTGCCAATGGAAATATGGATAGTGAAAGTTTGGCCCATGAGATTTCACAGAAGAACAAGAACCCTATGGAAAAACATCTTGGAGACTCTTCTTGTGATATTTGAGCAAAGGACCAGGCTACATCCTGAAAATCTGAGCGAGGCTGAACTCAAAAGGAATGAACTAAACTGCTTGGTGAAAGGAATTTCTAGATAGTATAGACTTCAGGCTATGGCAGGGTTATTGTTCACTGCATTTAAATAGTTTTATAGGATAATTCAGAGCAGAAGGCAGAGTAGGAAGACATGGAAAAAAGGTACAGTTTGACAAGAAAAGGAGTTTGAGCACAGTTATAGTTGCCAACAAGGAAGGTACAGAGCCAAATAGGTGGCTGTGATTGTCAAGGGATCAATGCCAGTGTGAACAAGCCTTAAACTGAGACAACAGAACAGTTGTGAGGTCAAGACTCAGCATATCAAAGGCTCCAGAATTTCTAGTGCAAATTCACTGGGAAAATTCTCATTTAAAAGGATAGAGCATGCATGGAAATAAAGCAGGGGAGCGGGGTCTGGACAAATGCCACTGCAGGAGCACCCTGTTTGAAGGTGGCCTCTGAGAAAATGTTTTCCCAGGCTCATCTGGGCAGGCACAGAAAAGCCACTGGGGCTATAGTGAAACGGGGCTGGATGTGTCTTGAACTAGCAGAAGAATTTGGCATCATCCCTGTGTAATTGATTTTTAGGGATGCAGAGCACAAGGGTAATCAGGTCATTGAGGCTCATATCAAGGGTCAAGAACAAAAGCTAATGAGGGAAGGCAATGTGTACTGGATCGGATTCCCTAAAGAGAGGCCCCGAGAGGTCAAGGGGTGAAGTGCTGAGGGTGGAACTTGAGTTTGATGGAGATGCCCAGGATATTAAAGACACAAGCACTCCAGGATGTCTGCTAAATAATGCTGCAAGCAGAGTGGAGAAGACACAAGAGAGAAGGGGACATGTGTGCCACAGGCTGAAGGACTATAGAACAGGGCTCCTTGGGCCTGTTTGGAGATCATGTGATGTCACAAGCCTTGCAGGGTAGGCATGGAGCTGCAGGGTCTGATGTTCACAGGGCTTGCTTTCAGTCTTGCTTCTCCCAGTCATTCTTTGCTACAGTTTTGTTCCTTGCTACCGTCCCACTCCTAGCTATCTTCCTGAATTCTTCTTCTGAAATGAAAGTCTTCAATATATGTGGAAGGAGTTAGGCCTAATTTTGTTTTGTTTTGTTTTGTTTTGTTTTGTTTTGTTTTGTTTTGTTTTGTTGTATGAGTCTGCCTCTAATCTGAGAAGAGACTTTGGGCTATTGAACAGTGTCAGACTTGTTAAAACTACAAAAACTCTTAAAATCAGACTATTTGCATTTTTCATGAAAAGGAAGCCATATTTTCTCAATTGGAACAATAGGAAAGGAGCCTGATGGTGAGAGGGGGTTGGAGCACAAGACTCTGCCTAGGGACCAGAGCAGATATGATGGTTTGGATGTGAAATATTTCCCATGGGTTCTTTTTCTTAGACATTAAATGGTGAAACATTTAACTGGCCAAGCTAGTGTAAGGGAGTCTCTGGGGCACAGGTTTTGAGGTGACATCTGCTTCTGGTTCTAGTCCAAGCTTCTTGATCTGCCAAGTTGTGAGTAAGCTGTGCTGTAAGCTCTCACTGCTACTGACTGGGCCATTCTCACAGCTGTGGACCTCTTTGCCACACCTTCTCCACAAAACTTCTGTAATCAACAGCCGAAATAAACCCTTCCTTAGATGGCTGCCATTGGGCATTTTGTCTCAGCATCAATAAAAAACAATGACAACCCTAAGGAACATGTTGATGAAAGTGACACCTTGTCTCAGGTTGGAAAGCCCTGAGTTTGGAGTCAGACCACTCTTGCTTAGCTCACTCTGATATCCAAATTGCCATCCTCTGGAAGTATTATCCAAAGTATTTAGTCCTCTGTGATGAGGATGCTATGGAATCAGAATGAATGTCAGCCAGTTTATGACTCTGGGCCTGCTGTGCCTCACACATTAACCCTTTAGAGCTCTGTGCCTCACATATTAACCCTTTAGTTACTGGACTGCAGTATGTCTACCCTTCCCAACGCCCTTTATATTTTTGATGGCTGAATTTTAGCATTCCCAACCCTCCTCAATTTTATACTCTTCATAGCTGAACTTTAATCTTACACATGCCAGCAGCCAGATATGTGCCTCAGTTATTTCTAGACCTGGTCAGATATATGGCCTGATTATTATTATACATGGTGCCCAACACTGAGAGGAAGGCTAGCAAGGATGCTGAATTGCTATCTGCATGGTCCTGTCTGTGGCCAGGAACCAGCTCTGATCATTTCAAGCAGGAGCAATTTTTCTCCCTTCTCTGAGTTCTTACATAACACAGGCCAGACAAGTACATCAGCCAAATGAAGTACAAAGAGTCAGACAGACACAGCAGCCCCAATGCTCAGAGGCCAGCCTGCCTGTCTGCCTCTTTGCTTTCTCTCCCTCCTTCCTGGTCTTCCCTTCCTGTTGTTTTTACAGTTTCTTTAATGACATGTGCATTATCCTAAGCAGTGAGGATGGGCTGTAAATCCGACTACAGGGGAACTGGCCACATGGAGCAAACTGGAAAGAGCTGTGCTCTTATGGAATGATTCCTCCATGAAGTGGGCTTTCTCAAGCATGGTGCTCAAGTGTCAGGTGCAAAGACTTGTGGGCCTGGAATGGTCCTACTAGTAGCAGCCTTAGTATGGAACTGGGAGTAGAACCATATGAGGAACGCTGTGCAACTGCCTACCTGGCCTGGAGAGTTTGCTCTGGGAGGCATGAGAGTGAGATACACAACAAAACAGTCATGGCTTTCTGCCAAGAGTCACAGCCCAGGGGAGGTGGCTTATGACTCTGCCTTCAGATAATGTCATTTGCACTCTAAAGGACTAAAAAGGAGAGGAGTTATGGGTGGGTAGGGAAGAAAAGAAGGAGGAGGAATCATCAGCCATGAGTGGGCGGGACTGAAAGGAGCATGTAGCCTCAGTGTGGGGTGGCACCCAATACCCTGAAGGGAAGAAAAAGAGCCATCTAGCCATCTAGTTTTAGCACAAAGAAGTGATGGGAGAAGAGTTGTAGACATATATATACACACACACACACCACACATGTCTCAG